>NW_026732307.1:0-32367 GCF_028476545.2 Physella acuta
AGTAAATTAATATCCTTCCATATATTATAGAAACATAAATAAATATGTGTAAAAAGTATTTCATATATGTATATTTTTTTTAATATATATAAATATATATATATATATATATAAATATATATATATATATATATATATATATATATATATATATATATATATATATATATATATATATATATGTAAAAATATTGAATAGACGAATATTGTATATATGTCTATATATACGTATGTATATATATGCATGTTTTGTGTATATATATATATATATATATATATATATATATATATATATATATATATATATCTATATATATATATATATATTTACATGTGTGTCTAAATGTATATTCATTGAATATATATTTGAATGTATATTCAAATATATATATTTGAGTGTAGACGAAAGACGCTCAAGTAAAATAATATCCTTCAGAATATTATAATTATAAGTTTTTTTTTTCTACCCCAGCAAACAGAAGGATATATATATACACACATATATATAATTTATATTTACAAATATATATCATATAAGAATTAATATATATATTCATAATATATAAGGATATAATACAAATATATATATATATATATATATATATATGTATAAATAAATAAATTATATATATAGATATATTCATATATAATGTATTTATTATGTAAATATATATATATATGTATATATCAGTGTGTATATATAAAGGTATGTATATATGTTCCAATATATTTATTTGTTTGTTCGGATACATATATATCTGTTGTGTGTATTAAATTGCGCTCTTCTGTCAGTTTTTTCATTTGACGACAGTCGGTTAAGGTACTGGCCCCAGCCTAAAGATATTAGTAGAGCCTTCATAATGTGATGCCATGGGTTAGCAAAAAATAAATGAAGAAAAATCACATAGCAGGACAAATTGACATTTTACATGCTTTCAAACTTAAACTGAAATCAGAAAATGATGTGAAATTCATCTTGTGTATATAGAAAAATAAGCATTGTGCCAAAATCCTAATCATTGGTTTTAAAAATGACACCAGCTTAATTTAAAAACTGGAAATTGTTTTGCCCTGGCGGATGAGATACCGGTAGCCGACACAGGGTTTACAGGCTGATAAAAGAAAGCGGTATACTTAAAGACAAAAGAATACCCTGTGTTAAAGCGGAACCAGCTAAGATTAAAGCTTAAAGTAAAGGCCTGCCCTGTCGCAGAATGTTAAAGTGGCCGGTGAAAGATCCCCGCGCCAGGCTAAAAGCAAGCTGTACACTTATTACTTAACGAGAGCTTCTTCAGGTCTTGTCTGTAGGACAATTCAGTCACAATAACAGGCAGACCAGGCCAGCCCTGGATATAAGCTAATTCATTTTATGCGGTGCTTCGACAGTCAATGAATATGGAGCTGCGGTCAGACTTTCAAACAAACCGCCTGAGTATTTAAAATGGGAAACAATATTTATTAATATTATCACCAACTAGATCTAGATTATATAGGCTACAAGGAAACCCAGAACCAGACTGGAAAGAAGTAAATTTACTCCCACTAATGATGACTTCTCACTAATACTAATAATTAAAAAAATGTTTAAAAAAATTAATTGCTCAAACCTAATAATCATTACAATCAAGCATCAAGTCTGATAGCCAACATTGGACCTAAAATCTAGATCTATTAGTTTTTACTGAACTAAATCTTATGTTAGCTACTAATAATTACTAATGCATTCAATTATTAATACCTAGGCTACTCATTCCTACAGAATCTAGAAATTCTAGATCTAGACTCTAGAGAAATACTGGCGTCCCAGGCCAACCTAACCTTTTAAGCAACATCCTTAATTAGCATTTAATTTACCATGGATCGCCTGCCTTTTTTTTTTCACCGTGAAATTATTATTGTAATTTTTGAAACAGTATTTTGAATAGATCCACCCTCCTGTTTATATTATTTTAGTTAAGCTAGAGCGTTAGATCTAGAATTCTAGATCGACGCCTAGTTGCGTGTTTTAAAATAAAGCCAGAATATTAATAGACTGAAAATAAATGTGCCAGTTGTCGTGGGAAAAGGTTAAAAGAATAATTAATAAATGAAAAGCATTGAACTATTTCTCAAACATTAAATTAGTAGACTTGTAGGCGGCTAGATCTAGATCTATGTGATGAGTTGGATTAAAATTGAATGAATTCGTGCAGAATGTTTCGGAAGGAGTGAGTGAGCGGGAGACCCAAAAAAGTTAAAGTATCGCCTTTCCGATAGATCATTTCACATGAAAGCGATAGTTAAAGGACAGGTCGGATGCAGGGGGCACCTGGTTTTCTGATTTTAGTCAAGGAAAATGGGGAAAATGTATTTATTTTGTATTTTACAACGCGCGATGCTCGAAAATTAGTAGCTCAGGGAAGTCTACCGGTGGTTACCGCCTCAGGTTAAAAATAGCGACCAATGGCTGTAGAGGGAAAAAAAGGCACATAGTATTCGATATTAAAACAATGTTTCGCTTTTGTGGCGATTTAGGGCGTTTTTTATTATTGAAATAATATGAGGAAAGCAGTGAAATCATTATTGTAGCCAGAAAAGGACGAATAACTGCTGATTTCGTTTGAGTATATTTATAAGCCCCAATTTTCTCACACCGATGTCTACGGCCATACCACGTTGAAAATACCGGTTCTCGTCCGATCACCGCAGTCAAGCAACGTCGGGCGTGGTTAGTACTTAGATGGGTGACCGCTTGGGAACACCACGTGTTGTAGACTTTTTTTCATCTTTTGTCTTTTGTTTTTACCCCACTGGACACCTATTCTTACCACCTGTACTCTTTCCTAAGTTCACCACATACCTGTGAACACTTTTGTAATATCGAAATATTTTTTGTTTGTTTCTTTTGTGCCTTCACGGTAGGCTACCTCGACCCTCCCCACCCATGGAAACAAACCCCTTAAAAACCAAAGGAAAGATGACCACTCTGCCCAAATTAAATAAATAAACTAAGTAGGCTACAACCAAATAATTGTACAATCAAACCTAAGTAATAAGGAGGAAGAAGTAACTCAGTAAGTAAGGGGTAGGTATGGAAAACATTCGTGTAGGGGTTACAACCACTCGAGCTAATTCGGAAACGTATGGG
Source organism: Physella acuta (assembly GCF_028476545.2). Taxonomy (NCBI): domain Eukaryota; kingdom Metazoa; phylum Mollusca; class Gastropoda; family Physidae; genus Physella; species Physella acuta. The sequence goes on from NW_026732307.1 coordinate 3,128, forward strand.
TGGCCCTAATAAGGGCCGGATGGGTAGAACAAATGGGTGGTCCTGGGTTGAGTTTAACCGCCGAAGCCGTACAGGGTGCGACCTTGACGTTTCAGAGCATAGACGACATCCATAGCAGTGACGGTCTTCCTCTTGGCGTGCTCAGTGTAGGTGACGGCATCACGGATGACATTTTCAAGGAACACCTTGAGGACACCTCTGGTTTCTTCGTAGATCAGACCAGAGATACGTTTGACACCACCTCTGCGAGCAAGACGACGGATGGCTGGCTTGGTGATACCTTGGATGTTATCACGCAACACCTTCCTGTGACGCTTGGCGCCTCCTTTGCCGAGTCCCTTACCACCCTTGCCTCGGCCAGACATATTGAATTTTTTTTCTTTGTTGATGAACGAGTGTTCGAAAAACGCCGTCTGCAGAGAAACTCGCTCCTTATATACGGTCCTGGGCTCGAGTTCGTTCAATATGGCGGACACCGCCCAACCAAAAGCGGTCGGCGAATGAGCCAGCCAATGAAAAAGCAGCTTGCCGTGTCGACTGGAATGTTGCTGGCTTGTCGGCTAACGGTGTCGTTTTCAAAGTCATTTTTTCACCTATTCTGCTATGCGACCCTTGGATAAAAAATAAAGAGTTTCATTGCCCACACGTGTAGGCATAGAAAAGATCCACGTTTGTCATGTTAAAATATGGTATTAGACGTTATTTTCACCGTTTTGTGCGAATAAAACTGAAATATTTCCCTACACCTAATTATGCGAGTACGAGCGAGCTCATTATGCGAGTACGAGAGAATCTCGAACGCTGATTGGTCGAGTACGAACGAAATAATATTCTCGTACTCCGCTCCGTACTCGCAGTGGTTTGTTTACATCGTGAAACGAATAGGTTAGTTAGGCTTCTAATAATTAAATAATCTATGGCGTGTAGTCGTTAAGAATAATTTCTGCTCTCCGATTAAGATCTAGATATCTAGCTCTAACCCTAAAGGGTTTTTCTTTTTTATATATTTTAAAAAGCAATGGATAGGGTGGTGGGTGGGTGGGTGAAAGAAAAATATAAAATTTATTCTCTCCTTTCTTCACATTTGAGATAAATAAAACAATATCAACAGCATGCATACACGAATTCAAATAGCAATGTGATGTGTGAGTTGAATTAAAGAGATAAATGAATAGAACCTATCTCCCGCATCCCCCAGAATAATACTAATAGATGTAGTAGTAGTAGTAGAGTGGCAGACATGGGCAGGGGGTGTAGTGGGTGGGTGGGTGGAAACTCGTGAGGTGGGGGACCTTCACTGCTAATCTGAACGTTGTCAGGTGGTCCTAAAAAGGACCTTGGTTGAGGACAGGGGGTGGTGGTTTGGGCTTAAAAGAAACCTCTTAAGCACGCTCACCACGGATACGTCTGGCTAGCTGGATGTCCTTGGGCATGATGGTGACACGCTTGGCGTGGATGGCGCACAGGTTGGTGTCTTCAAACAGACCGACGAGGTAAGCCTCGCTAGCCTCCTGCAGGGCCATGACAGCGGAGCTCTGGAAGCGAAGGTCAGTCTTGAAGTCCTGGGCGATTTCTCTGACCAGGCGCTGGAATGGCAGCTTGCGAATGAGCAGCTCAGTGCTCTTCTGGTAACGACGGATTTCTCTCAGGGCGACGGTTCCAGGCCTGTAACGATGGGGCTTCTTAACACCGCCGGTGGCTGGTGCTGACTTTCTGGCGGCTTTGGTGGCCAGCTGTTTACGTGGGGCTTTGCCTCCGGTGGATTTACGGGCGGTTTGTTTTGTTCTGGCCATGGCGGTATCTCAACTGGATGATAGTCAGTTTAAGAAATGTGGCAGCCCAGCGCTGCTGGTCCTTTTATAACCGTCCGCCAAACCCTTAGCGCAACGAAGCTCTCCCATTGGACGAGTACGAGTTTAACAACGCTGATTGGCCAGAAGCAGCCACACAACGTTGAGACAGCGTCGACATACCTAGCAGATTATTTTTAGATCGCTCGGTATCCAGCCGAGCGATCTATTAATAGCAGACAGGGCCGATAACACAAAATATTCTTCGTTCAAATGAAATCCTTGGTTGTGCCGCTTGTCATGGGTAACGGTGTGTTTGCTTCTGTCCTCTTCAATGAATTATGAATGTGTGTGAGTGATTAGAAAAGAACCCAACATAGACTGCATGAAACAATCTAGATCTAGACCTAGTCTATAGACCTATGTAGATATTCTGACCCAATTCTTACCCAATTCGCCCGCTCGATCGGCGGTAATAATAGTGTGTAAATAAATGAGGGGGAAGGATTGTAATCAAACATATTTGTTTTTAAAAACAAGAAGATATAAAATAAAAATGGTAGACTAGCGGTGGGTTAAAGAATAGAATTTTAAAATAACGACCACCCTTATTTCTTGTAGACAAGGGTTAAACGGAGCACATTTAAAGAAAAAAAGATTCTATTTACATTTGTATCTATGAGCGAATACCCCTAAAATATGTCCAGTTACTACTATTAATATGACCGCCCCCCTCCCTGTTCTGCTCGTGTAAACCAGTGTAAGTATTATACATCTATAATAATGATCTCATACTGCTAGTGAGTGACATATTGATGCGTTATTAATACAGTTTGAAACAAGTAGGGTAGGGTAGGGTTGGAAAACTCGATTTTTGTTCATTGACACACAACGAAAGCTAATTGGGTAAACTTTGGTTGTCCTGAAAAGGACAGTAGTAGGCTAGGTGGACAGTGGGCAGCAGGGTGACACTGTTTAGCTCTTGCCACCGGGTGTCTTCTGTGACTTCTTGGGCAGAAGCACGGCCTGGATGTTGGGGAGGACACCACCCTGGGCGATGGTGACACCCGACAAAAGTTTGTTCAACTCTTCGTCGTTACGGATGGCCAGCTGGAGGTGACGAGGAATGATTCTTGTCTTCTTGTTGTCTCTGGCAGCGTTGCCGGCCAACTCGAGCACTTCAGCGGCCAAATACTCGAGGACGGCGGCTAGGTAGACTGGGGCACCAGCACCGACACGCTCAGCATAGTTTCCTTTCCTCAACAGACGATGAATACGTCCGACTGGGAATTGAAGGCCTGCCCTGGAGGAGCGAGACTTGGACTTTCCCTTGACTTTACCGCCTTTACCACGTCCGGACATTGTGAGTTGGTTAGGAGCGAGAAGAGTATAGCGACACAGCGATTGCGGCTGTAGGCTATGAATGAAGACTTAACGGCGAGATCGGCCCTTTTATACGAAACGGCGAGGAAATCCGTTCGTCACCAAGCGAGCGTTCTGATTGGCTGCGTAGCGGCTTGGCGTTCGTACTCGTACTCGTACTCTCCAAATTTCCTCGCCGTTTCATATAAAAGGGCGGCCGGCGGTGGGTTCGCCTCATTTCTGTTCAAGCCGTTGAAAAGAAAACAACATGCCACCTAAAGTTTCTTCCAAGGGAGCCAAGAAGGCCGGTAAGGCTAAAGCCGTACGCACCGGTGACAAGAAAAAGAAGAGGAGGAGAAAGGAAAGCTACAGCATCTACATTTACAAAGTCTTGAAGCAGGTGCACCCTGACACTGGCATTTCCTCCAAGGCCATGTCCATCATGAACTCCTTCGTCAACGACATCTTTGAGCGCATTTCAGCTGAAGCCAGCCGTCTTGCCCACTACAACAAGCGCAGCACCATCACCTCCAGGGAGATCCAGACCGCTGTCCGTCTCCTCCTGCCCGGTGAGCTGGCCAAACACGCCGTCAGTGAAGGCACCAAGGCTGTCACCAAGTACACCACCAGCAAATAAACACAACAGCAAACAACCACCTGGCTTGCTTGTTGTGTGGCTCTACTACTCGGCCCTTTTCAGGGCCTCCACCCATTCCCAATTAGCTCGGTTTGGTTTACATTGAACGAGTTTTCCCTCCCTTATCCACCTACCCACCCACTCTGTGTAGCTGCCATGTTACAGTTGTTTTTTGTTTAGTCATTCTTTTCTTTAATAAGTAGAGATAGATATACATACATACATAGGCCTGCATAGTAATATGCCTATCCCAACAACTGCACACACTATTCTCTTAACACATTTCATGCTAATTCTATCCTTTAAACTAGACATAAAAAGGCCACATACTTATTACTGGGTGGCTCCTTTTTTTAAAAAACACTATTTCATTCTGCATCTCACACAGGGCATCAGCACACCTCTATGCATATCATTTATTGTGTGTTGTTTGGCATAGATCCAAGGGATGAATGGGATTTAATAGTTTTAATTCAGATTATAAGGCTGGCTGTTGTAATAGGAATTATTAGCCAACACTTTGATTCTTATCACCAGTGCTAACTGCCATTTTCATTACAATACATCCATTCTGGTGGGTTGGTTTTTTTCTGTCTTCATTATATATGTTGAACATAACTGTGTGAATGTGGCTTTTGGTGTTTTTATTATTTTTGTTTTTCTTTCATTAAAGCTACCATGTCAGATTGCTAAGGCATGCATCTGCCACCATTTGTTCACTGATTTATTTTTTTCCTACTACCATCATATCATATGATTCTTTTTGTTTTGTCTTTTGCTAGTCCTGGCTTGAAAATGAGTTGGTTACACTTCTGCACAACATACATTCTCTTTAACAAGACAAAACAACAATTAAATACTCTGAACTTTTTTTTTTATTATCATATATATACTTTTTTTTTTTTCAAATTACAGAAAATAAAAAATAACATGAGCTCAAGTACACAGCTTTCAAGAAGTTCATGGTTTTCTTTGCCAGCCCGCACAATGATTTCAGCACAGATTAAAATTTAAACAATCAAAAGGAGGTTGATCTCTTACCGGCTGACGAGAAAGTTTGCGCAGAAGCATCATTTCTTAAGTCCTTGGTCAGTTGGAGTTGTAAAATGATGAGGTTTTCTTAACATTTGCCCTGGGGCATACATTTATGGTCCTGGTACTAGTTCTATACTGACAAGGATTCTTTCAAAGCAACTTGAGCCCAAAGGGAAGTATTTATATGCCTGCAACATAGCTGTGATTAATAAAGAATGAATTTCAATGCAAAAAATAATAATTTGAATCCCTGCAAGCTCCTTTCACATAAACCAGAGAGAAAAAAATGTATGCCAGTCTATAACATATACAAAATAAATAAATAAGATTGAATATAAAGATTTTTTTTATTCCTCTCATTAGTTCAACCCTTCTCTTTTTATATAAACACCCAAGGCAGACACTTGAGTAAATTAATATCCTTCCATATATTATAGAAACATAAATAAATATGTGTAAAAAGTATTTCATATATGTATATTTTTTTTAATATATATAAATATATATATATATATATATAAATATATATATATATATATATATATATATATATATATATATATATATATATATATATATATATAATGTAAAAATATTGAATAGACGAATATTGTATATATGTCTATATATACGTATGTATATATATGCATGTTTTGTGTATATATATATATATATATATATATATATATATATATATATATATATATATATATATATATATATATATATTTACATGTGTGTCTAAATGTATATTCATTGAATATATATTTGAATGTATATTCAAATATATATATTTGAGTGTAGACGAAAGACGCTCAAGTAAAATAATATCCTTCAGAATATTATAATTATAAGTTTTTTTTTTCTACCCCAGCAAACAGAAGGATATATATATACACACATATATATAATTTATATTTACAAATATATATCATATAAGAATTAATATATATATTCATAATATATAAGGATATAATACAAATATATATATATATATATATATATATATGTATAAATAAATAAATTATATATATAGATATATTCATATATAATGTATTTATTATGTAAATATATATATATATGTATATATCAGTGTGTATATATAAAGGTATGTATATATGTTCCAATATATTTATTTGTTTGTTCGGATACATATATATCTGTTGTGTGTATTAAATTGCGCTCTTCTGTCAGTTTTTTCATTTGACGACAGTCGGTTAAGGTACTGGCCCCAGCCTAAAGATATTAGTAGAGCCTTCATAATGTGATGCCATGGGTTAGCAAAAAATAAATGAAGAAAAATCACATAGCAGGACAAATTGACATTTTACATGCTTTCAAACTTAAACTGAAATCAGAAAATGATGTGAAATTCATCTTGTGTATATAGAAAAATAAGCATTGTGCCAAAATCCTAATCATTGGTTTTAAAAATGACACCAGCTTAATTTAAAAACTGGAAATTGTTTTGCCCTGGCGGATGAGATACCGGTAGCCGACACAGGGTTTACAGGCTGATAAAAGAAAGCGGTATACTTAAAGACAAAAGAATACCCTGTGTTAAAGCGGAACCAGCTAAGATTAAAGCTTAAAGTAAAGGCCTGCCCTGTCGCAGAATGTTAAAGTGGCCGGTGAAAGATCCCCGCGCCAGGCTAAAAGCAAGCTGTACACTTATTACTTAACGAGAGCTTCTTCAGGTCTTGTCTGTAGGACAATTCAGTCACAATAACAGGCAGACCAGGCCAGCCCTGGATATAAGCTAATTCATTTTATGCGGTGCTTCGACAGTCAATGAATATGGAGCTGCGGTCAGACTTTCAAACAAACCGCCTGAGTATTTAAAATGGGAAACAATATTTATTAATATTATCACCAACTAGATCTAGATTATATAGGCTACAAGGAAACCCAGAACCAGACTGGAAAGAAGTAAATTTACTCCCACTAATGATGACTTCTCACTAATACTAATAATTAAAAAAATGTTTAAAAAAATTAATTGCTCAAACCTAATAATCATTACAATCAAGCATCAAGTCTGATAGCCAACATTGGACCTAAAATCTAGATCTATTAGTTTTTACTGAACTAAATCTTATGTTAGCTACTAATAATTACTAATGCATTCAATTATTAATACCTAGGCTACTCATTCCTACAGAATCTAGAAATTCTAGATCTAGACTCTAGAGAAATACTGGCGTCCCAGGCCAACCTAACCTTTTAAGCAACATCCTTAATTAGCATTTAATTTACCATGGATCGCCTGCCTTTTTTTTTTCACCGTGAAATTATTATTGTAATTTTTGAAACAGTATTTTGAATAGATCCACCCTCCTGTTTATATTATTTTAGTTAAGCTAGAGCGTTAGATCTAGAATTCTAGATCGACGCCTAGTTGCGTGTTTTAAAATAAAGCCAGAATATTAATAGACTGAAAATAAATGTGCCAGTTGTCGTGGGAAAAGGTTAAAAGAATAATTAATAAATGAAAAGCATTGAACTATTTCTCAAACATTAAATTAGTAGACTTGTAGGCGGCTAGATCTAGATCTATGTGATGAGTTGGATTAAAATTGAATGAATTCGTGCAGAATGTTTCGGAAGGAGTGAGTGAGCGGGAGACCCAAAAAAGTTAAAGTATCGCCTTTCCGATAGATCATTTCACATGAAAGCGATAGTTAAAGGACAGGTCGGATGCAGGGGGCACCTGGTTTTCTGATTTTAGTCAAGGAAAATGGGGAAAATGTATTTATTTTGTATTTTACAACGCGCGATGCTCGAAAATTAGTAGCTCAGGGAAGTCTACCGGTGGTTACCGCCTCAGGTTAAAAATAGCGACCAATGGCTGTAGAGGGAAAAAAAGGCACATAGTATTCGATATTAAAACAATGTTTCGCTTTTGTGGCGATTTAGGGCGTTTTTTATTATTGAAATAATATGAGGAAAGCAGTGAAATCATTATTGTAGCCAGAAAAGGACGAATAACTGCTGATTTCGTTTGAGTATATTTATAAGCCCCAATTTTCTCACACCGATGTCTACGGCCATACCACGTTGAAAATACCGGTTCTCGTCCGATCACCGCAGTCAAGCAACGTCGGGCGTGGTTAGTACTTAGATGGGTGACCGCTTGGGAACACCACGTGTTGTAGACTTTTTTTCATCTTTTGTCTTTTGTTTTTACCCCACTGGACACCTATTCTTACCACCTGTACTCTTTCCTAAGTTCACCACATACCTGTGAACACTTTTGTAATATCGAAATATTTTTTGTTTGTTTCTTTTGTGCCTTCACGGTAGGCTACCTCGACCCTCCCCACCCATGGAAACAAACCCCTTAAAAACCAAAGGAAAGATGACCACTCTGCCCAAATTAAATAAATAAACTAAGTAGGCTACAACCAAATAATTGTACAATCAAACCTAAGTAATAAGGAGGAAGAAGTAACTCAGTAAGTAAGGGGTAGGTATGGAAAACATTCGTGTAGGGGTTACAACCACTCGAGCTAATTCGGAAACGTATGGGTGGCCCTAATAAGGGCCGGATGGGTAGAACAAATGGGTGGTCCTGGGTTGAGTTTAACCGCCGAAGCCGTACAGGGTGCGACCTTGACGTTTCAGAGCATAGACGACATCCATAGCAGTGACGGTCTTCCTCTTGGCGTGCTCAGTGTAGGTGACGGCATCACGGATGACATTTTCAAGGAACACCTTGAGGACACCTCTGGTTTCTTCGTAGATCAGACCAGAGATACGTTTGACACCACCTCTGCGAGCAAGACGACGGATGGCTGGCTTGGTGATACCTTGGATGTTATCACGCAACACCTTCCTGTGACGCTTGGCGCCTCCTTTGCCGAGTCCCTTACCACCCTTGCCTCGGCCAGACATATTGAATTTTTTTTCTTTGTTGATGAACGAGTGTTCGAAAAACGCCGTCTGCAGAGAAACTCGCTCCTTATATACGGTCCTGGGCTCGAGTTCGTTCAATATGGCGGACACCGCCCAACCAAAAGCGGTCGGCGAATGAGCCAGCCAATGAAAAAGCAGCTTGCCGTGTCGACTGGAATGTTGCTGGCTTGTCGGCTAACGGTGTCGTTTTCAAAGTCATTTTTTCACCTATTCTGCTATGCGACCCTTGGATAAAAAATAAAGAGTTTCATTGCCCACACGTGTAGGCATAGAAAAGATCCACGTTTGTCATGTTAAAATATGGTATTAGACGTTATTTTCACCGTTTTGTGCGAATAAAACTGAAATATTTCCCTACACCTAATTATGCGAGTACGAGCGAGCTCATTATGCGAGTACGAGAGAATCTCGAACGCTGATTGGTCGAGTACGAACGAAATAATATTCTCGTACTCCGCTCCGTACTCGCAGTGGTTTGTTTACATCGTGAAACGAATAGGTTAGTTAGGCTTCTAATAATTAAATAATCTATGGCGTGTAGTCGTTAAGAATAATTTCTGCTCTCCGATTAAGATCTAGATATCTAGCTCTAACCCTAAAGGGTTTTTCTTTTTTATATATTTTAAAAAGCAATGGATAGGGTGGTGGGTGGGTGGGTGAAAGAAAAATATAAAATTTATTCTCTCCTTTCTTCACATTTGAGATAAATAAAACAATATCAACAGCATGCATACACGAATTCAAATAGCAATGTGATGTGTGAGTTGAATTAAAGAGATAAATGAATAGAACCTATCTCCCGCATCCCCCAGAATAATACTAATAGATGTAGTAGTAGTAGTAGAGTGGCAGACATGGGCAGGGGGTGTAGTGGGTGGGTGGGTGGAAACTCGTGAGGTGGGGGACCTTCACTGCTAATCTGAACGTTGTCAGGTGGTCCTAAAAAGGACCTTGGTTGAGGACAGGGGGTGGTGGTTTGGGCTTAAAAGAAACCTCTTAAGCACGCTCACCACGGATACGTCTGGCTAGCTGGATGTCCTTGGGCATGATGGTGACACGCTTGGCGTGGATGGCGCACAGGTTGGTGTCTTCAAACAGACCGACGAGGTAAGCCTCGCTAGCCTCCTGCAGGGCCATGACAGCGGAGCTCTGGAAGCGAAGGTCAGTCTTGAAGTCCTGGGCGATTTCTCTGACCAGGCGCTGGAATGGCAGCTTGCGAATGAGCAGCTCAGTGCTCTTCTGGTAACGACGGATTTCTCTCAGGGCGACGGTTCCAGGCCTGTAACGATGGGGCTTCTTAACACCGCCGGTGGCTGGTGCTGACTTTCTGGCGGCTTTGGTGGCCAGCTGTTTACGTGGGGCTTTGCCTCCGGTGGATTTACGGGCGGTTTGTTTTGTTCTGGCCATGGCGGTATCTCAACTGGATGATAGTCAGTTTAAGAAATGTGGCAGCCCAGCGCTGCTGGTCCTTTTATAACCGTCCGCCAAACCCTTAGCGCAACGAAGCTCTCCCATTGGACGAGTACGAGTTTAACAACGCTGATTGGCCAGAAGCAGCCACACAACGTTGAGACAGCGTCGACATACCTAGCAGATTATTTTTAGATCGCTCGGTATCCAGCCGAGCGATCTATTAATAGCAGACAGGGCCGATAACACAAAATATTCTTCGTTCAAATGAAATCCTTGGTTGTGCCGCTTGTCATGGGTAACGGTGTGTTTGCTTCTGTCCTCTTCAATGAATTATGAATGTGTGTGAGTGATTAGAAAAGAACCCAACATAGACTGCATGAAACAATCTAGATCTAGACCTAGTCTATAGACCTATGTAGATATTCTGACCCAATTCTTACCCAATTCGCCCGCTCGATCGGCGGTAATAATAGTGTGTAAATAAATGAGGGGGAAGGATTGTAATCAAACATATTTGTTTTTAAAAACAAGAAGATATAAAATAAAAATGGTAGACTAGCGGTGGGTTAAAGAATAGAATTTTAAAATAACGACCACCCTTATTTCTTGTAGACAAGGGTTAAACGGAGCACATTTAAAGAAAAAAAGATTCTATTTACATTTGTATCTATGAGCGAATACCCCTAAAATATGTCCAGTTACTACTATTAATATGACCGCCCCCCTCCCTGTTCTGCTCGTGTAAACCAGTGTAAGTATTATACATCTATAATAATGATCTCATACTGCTAGTGAGTGACATATTGATGCGTTATTAATACAGTTTGAAACAAGTAGGGTAGGGTAGGGTTGGAAAACTCGATTTTTGTTCATTGACACACAACGAAAGCTAATTGGGTAAACTTTGGTTGTCCTGAAAAGGACAGTAGTAGGCTAGGTGGACAGTGGGCAGCAGGGTGACACTGTTTAGCTCTTGCCACCGGGTGTCTTCTGTGACTTCTTGGGCAGAAGCACGGCCTGGATGTTGGGGAGGACACCACCCTGGGCGATGGTGACACCCGACAAAAGTTTGTTCAACTCTTCGTCGTTACGGATGGCCAGCTGGAGGTGACGAGGAATGATTCTTGTCTTCTTGTTGTCTCTGGCAGCGTTGCCGGCCAACTCGAGCACTTCAGCGGCCAAATACTCGAGGACGGCGGCTAGGTAGACTGGGGCACCAGCACCGACACGCTCAGCATAGTTTCCTTTCCTCAACAGACGATGAATACGTCCGACTGGGAATTGAAGGCCTGCCCTGGAGGAGCGAGACTTGGACTTTCCCTTGACTTTACCGCCTTTACCACGTCCGGACATTGTTTTTTTTTTTTTTTTTTTTTTTTTTTTTTTTTTTTTTTTTAAATTTTTTTTTTTTTATTTTATTTTATTTTATTTATTTTTTTTTTAATCAAAAATTTTAAAATAATTAAACTTCAAAACAAACTTATTAATTAATTTGAGTAGGTAATGTACAGAGATGATCGTTAAATCAAATATCTTGAACGTATTTGAATTACATAAAAGGACAAATTTATAAGAGGGGAGCGGTGGTGGGTCAGTGAGGGGGGTGGGTGGTGGGTGGGGGTTGGTTGGGTAAGGCGACCTAGATAGCGTGATCGTTTTGCTACGCTGAGTAAACAAAAATCGTTCACTGGGAAGTTTGGTTGGGGGTGGGGGGAGGGGGTTGGTTGGCTGTGGCAGGCCAGGCGCTGGGAGCGTTGTTGCGTGAAATGAACGCTGTGGTGTTATATTTATAGCGTCATGTTGCGTGGTAAGGGTACAAGGGGGAGATAAAATCTCCCAGTCTCACGATAAGAGTGTAAAACTAGTAACTTTTTACTTAAACATTCGCAGTGAAACATTACCAGTGGGGGGATTTCCATGTATGGCAAAGTAAAAGGGTAGTATAGTTTCAAAGATTTCAAGTAACAGATTTTTACTCTTGCTAAGTGGTTGGGGTAAAGAGGGGTTGCAAAGATTATTTATAAGTAAAGTAAACAATAATTTATTCAAGGGTAGGTTTGAGTGAGGGGCGGGGGGAAGTTGGTTGGGTGTGGCGGGCCATGTACTGGGAGCGGTGTTGCGTGACCTAACGGCTGTGGTATCATATTTATAGTGTGTGTGTTTTCCCTGTCAAGTCGTCTGTTAAAAATCAAGTCCAAAGTCTGTCTGTTAAACTCTGTCTCGTTGTGTTTTGCCCTATTTCTGCAGTTCCAAATTATTTGTCTGTATATTGCTACTGTTCTTATTTTTTTTTCCAGTATAGTCCGGTCTTGTTGTTTTGGTACTTTGTTAAGCGTTATTCCTATATCAACATTGAAGGTCTCGTTCTTATTTCTTATTTTGGTTTCTAACGTTTTCTTCATGGTCTGGATGGTTGGGCAGTCTAGGTAGATGTGTGTTTCTGTTTCTGGGGTGTCTTGTTTGCATAGATAACATAGGGATTTTTGTTTGCGTGTCGCTAGTGGTGTGTTGGTCTTGTGTTGGTGTCCGTGTCTCAGTGGTGTTGTGTTGTAAATCAGTCTGTATGTTATTTCCCTTTCCTTAGGTGTTATTGTTTTGAAATGAAGGTTTTTAAAAGTGTCCGTCGTGTCTGTTAAAGCGAATGTCCTGCACCAGGATATTCTATTGTAAAGAGGGGTGGCAAGCTTCTGTACTAATTTCCTATAAATCTGTTGAGATTTCTTTTTTTAAAAGGTTTTCGTTAGTTTTAAAGATTTGTATACATTCTGTATAGAAGTTGTTTAATTTTTGTCCTATGAAATGTGGGGAGTTGTTGTTAATTTTTATATGTTTATTTAGATTAATCCCTATGTAATAGGACATTGTGAGTTGGTTAGGAGCGAGAAGAGTATAGCGACACAGCGATTGCGGCTGTAGGCTATGAATGAAGACTTAACGGCGAGATCGGCCCTTTTATACGAAACGGCGAGGAAATCCGTTCGTCACCAAGCGAGCGTTCTGATTGGCTGCGTAGCGGCTTGGCGTTCGTACTCGTACTCGTACTCTCCAAATTTCCTCGCCGTTTCATATAAAAGGGCGGCCGGCGGTGGGTTCGCCTCATTTCTGTTCAAGCCGTTGAAAAGAAAACAACATGCCACCTAAAGTTTCTTCCAAGGGAGCCAAGAAGGCCGGTAAGGCTAAAGCCGTACGCACCGGTGACAAGAAAAAGAAGAGGAGGAGAAAGGAAAGCTACAGCATCTACATTTACAAAGTCTTGAAGCAGGTGCACCCTGACACTGGCATTTCCTCCAAGGCCATGTCCATCATGAACTCCTTCGTCAACGACATCTTTGAGCGCATTTCAGCTGAAGCCAGCCGTCTTGCCCACTACAACAAGCGCAGCACCATCACCTCCAGGGAGATCCAGACCGCTGTCCGTCTCCTCCTGCCCGGTGAGCTGGCCAAACACGCCGTCAGTGAAGGCACCAAGGCTGTCACCAAGTACACCACCAGCAAATAAACACAACAGCAAACAACCACCTGGCTTGCTTGTTGTGTGGCTCTACTACTCGGCCCTTTTCAGGGCCTCCACCCATTCCCAATTAGCTCGGTTTGGTTTACATTGAACGAGTTTTCCCTCCCTTATCCACCTACCCACCCACTCTGTGTAGCTGCCATGTTACAGTTGTTTTTTGTTTAGTCATTCTTTTCTTTAATAAGTAGAGATAGATATACATACATACATAGGCCTGCATAGTAATATGCCTATCCCAACAACTGCACACACTATTCTCTTAACACATTTCATGCTAATTCTATCCTTTAAACTAGACATAAAAAGGCCACATACTTATTACTGGGTGGCTCCTTTTTTTAAAAAACACTATTTCATTCTGCATCTCACACAGGGCATCAGCACACCTCTATGCATATCATTTATTGTGTGTTGTTTGGCATAGATCCAAGGGATGAATGGGATTTAATAGTTTTAATTCAGATTATAAGGCTGGCTGTTGTAATAGGAATTATTAGCCAACACTTTGATTCTTATCACCAGTGCTAACTGCCATTTTCATTACAATACATCCATTCTGGTGGGTTGGTTTTTTTCTGTCTTCATTATATATGTTGAACATAACTGTGTGAATGTGGCTTTTGGTGTTTTTATTATTTTTGTTTTTCTTTCATTAAAGCTACCATGTCAGATTGCTAAGGCATGCATCTGCCACCATTTGTTCACTGATTTATTTTTTTCCTACTACCATCATATCATATGATTCTTTTTGTTTTGTCTTTTGCTAGTCCTGGCTTGAAAATGAGTTGGTTACACTTCTGCACAACATACATTCTCTTTAACAAGACAAAACAACAATTAAATACTCTGAACTTTTTTTTTTATTATCATATATATACTTTTTTTTTTTTCAAATTACAGAAAATAAAAAATAACATGAGCTCAAGTACACAGCTTTCAAGAAGTTCATGGTTTTCTTTGCCAGCCCGCACAATGATTTCAGCACAGATTAAAATTTAAACAATCAAAAGGAGGTTGATCTCTTACCGGCTGACGAGAAAGTTTGCGCAGAAGCATCATTTCTTAAGTCCTTGGTCAGTTGGAGTTGTAAAATGATGAGGTTTTCTTAACATTTGCCCTGGGGCATACATTTATGGTCCTGGTACTAGTTCTATACTGACAAGGATTCTTTCAAAGCAACTTGAGCCCAAAGGGAAGTATTTATATGCCTGCAACATAGCTGTGATTAATAAAGAATGAATTTCAATGCAAAAAATAATAATTTGAATCCCTGCAAGCTCCTTTCACATAAACCAGAGAGAAAAAAAATGTATGCCAGTCTATAACATATACAAAATAAATAAATAAGATTGAATATAAAGATTTTTTTTATTCCTCTCATTAGTTCAACCCTTCTCTTTTTATATAAACACCCAAGGCAGACACTTGAGTAAATTAATATCCTTCCATATATTATAGAAACATAAATAAATATGTGTAAAAAGTATTTCATATATGTATATTTTTTTTAATATATATAAATATATATATATATATATATAAATATATATATATATATATATATATATATATATATATATATATATATATATATATATATATATATATAATGTAAAAATATTGAATAGACGAATATTGTATATATGTCTATATATACGTATGTATATATATGCATGTTTTGTGTATATATATATATATATATATATATATATATATATATATATATATATATATATATATATATATATATATATATTTACATGTGTGTCTAAATGTATATTCATTGAATATATATTTGAATGTATATTCAAATATATATATTTGAGTGTAGACGAAAGACGCTCAAGTAAAATAATATCCTTCAGAATATTATAATTATAAGTTTTTTTTTTCTACCCCAGCAAACAGAAGGATATATATATACACACATATATATAATTTATATTTACAAATATATATCATATAAGAATTAATATATATATTCATAATATATAAGGATATAATACAAATATATATATATATATATATATATATATGTATAAATAAATAAATTATATATATAGATATATTCATATATAATGTATTTATTATGTAAATATATATATATATGTATATATCAGTGTGTATATATAAAGGTATGTATATATGTTCCAATATATTTATTTGTTTGTTCGGATACATATATATCTGTTGTGTGTATTAAATTGCGCTCTTCTGTCAGTTTTTTCATTTGACGACAGTCGGTTAAGGTACTGGCCCCAGCCTAAAGATATTAGTAGAGCCTTCATAATGTGATGCCATGGGTTAGCAAAAAATAAATGAAGAAAAATCACATAGCAGGACAAATTGACATTTTACATGCTTTCAAACTTAAACTGAAATCAGAAAATGATGTGAAATTCATCTTGTGTATATAGAAAAATAAGCATTGTGCCAAAATCCTAATCATTGGTTTTAAAAATGACACCAGCTTAATTTAAAAACTGGAAATTGTTTTGCCCTGGCGGATGAGATACCGGTAGCCGACACAGGGTTTACAGGCTGATAAAAGAAAGCGGTATACTTAAAGACAAAAGAATACCCTGTGTTAAAGCGGAACCAGCTAAGATTAAAGCTTAAAGTAAAGGCCTGCCCTGTCGCAGAATGTTAAAGTGGCCGGTGAAAGATCCCCGCGCCAGGCTAAAAGCAAGCTGTACACTTATTACTTAACGAGAGCTTCTTCAGGTCTTGTCTGTAGGACAATTCAGTCACAATAACAGGCAGACCAGGCCAGCCCTGGATATAAGCTAATTCATTTTATGCGGTGCTTCGACAGTCAATGAATATGGAGCTGCGGTCAGACTTTCAAACAAACCGCCTGAGTATTTAAAATGGGAAACAATATTTATTAATATTATCACCAACTAGATCTAGATTATATAGGCTACAAGGAAACCCAGAACCAGACTGGAAAGAAGTAAATTTACTCCCACTAATGATGACTTCTCACTAATACTAATAATTAAAAAAATGTTTAAAAAAATTAATTGCTCAAACCTAATAATCATTACAATCAAGCATCAAGTCTGATAGCCAACATTGGACCTAAAATCTAGATCTATTAGTTTTTACTGAACTAAATCTTATGTTAGCTACTAATAATTACTAATGCATTCAATTATTAATACCTAGGCTACTCATTCCTACAGAATCTAGAAATTCTAGATCTAGACTCTAGAGAAATACTGGCGTCCCAGGCCAACCTAACCTTTTAAGCAACATCCTTAATTAGCATTTAATTTACCATGGATCGCCTGCCTTTTTTTTTTCACCGTGAAATTATTATTGTAATTTTTGAAACAGTATTTTGAATAGATCCACCCTCCTGTTTATATTATTTTAGTTAAGCTAGAGCGTTAGATCTAGAATTCTAGATCGACGCCTAGTTGCGTGTTTTAAAATAAAGCCAGAATATTAATAGACTGAAAATAAATGTGCCAGTTGTCGTGGGAAAAGGTTAAAAGAATAATTAATAAATGAAAAGCATTGAACTATTTCTCAAACATTAAATTAGTAGACTTGTAGGCGGCTAGATCTAGATCTATGTGATGAGTTGGATTAAAATTGAATGAATTCGTGCAGAATGTTTCGGAAGGAGTGAGTGAGCGGGAGACCCAAAAAAGTTAAAGTATCGCCTTTCCGATAGATCATTTCACATGAAAGCGATAGTTAAAGGACAGGTCGGATGCAGGGGGCACCTGGTTTTCTGATTTTAGTCAAGGAAAATGGGGAAAATGTATTTATTTTGTATTTTACAACGCGCGATGCTCGAAAATTAGTAGCTCAGGGAAGTCTACCGGTGGTTACCGCCTCAGGTTAAAAATAGCGACCAATGGCTGTAGAGGGAAAAAAAGGCACATAGTATTCGATATTAAAACAATGTTTCGCTTTTGTGGCGATTTAGGGCGTTTTTTATTATTGAAATAATATGAGGAAAGCAGTGAAATCATTATTGTAGCCAGAAAAGGACGAATAACTGCTGATTTCGTTTGAGTATATTTATAAGCCCCAATTTTCTCACACCGATGTCTACGGCCATACCACGTTGAAAATACCGGTTCTCGTCCGATCACCGCAGTCAAGCAACGTCGGGCGTGGTTAGTACTTAGATGGGTGACCGCTTGGGAACACCACGTGTTGTAGACTTTTTTTCATCTTTTGTCTTTTGTTTTTACCCCACTGGACACCTATTCTTACCACCTGTACTCTTTCCTAAGTTCACCACATACCTGTGAACACTTTTGTAATATCGAAATATTTTTTGTTTGTTTCTTTTGTGCCTTCACGGTAGGCTACCTCGACCCTCCCCACCCATGGAAACAAACCCCTTAAAAACCAAAGGAAAGATGACCACTCTGCCCAAATTAAATAAATAAACTAAGTAGGCTACAACCAAATAATTGTACAATCAAACCTAAGTAATAAGGAGGAAGAAGTAACTCAGTAAGTAAGGGGTAGGTATGGAAAACATTCGTGTAGGGGTTACAACCACTCGAGCTAATTCGGAAACGTATGGGTGGCCCTAATAAGGGCCGGATGGGTAGAACAAATGGGTGGTCCTGGGTTGAGTTTAACCGCCGAAGCCGTACAGGGTGCGACCTTGACGTTTCAGAGCATAGACGACATCCATAGCAGTGACGGTCTTCCTCTTGGCGTGCTCAGTGTAGGTGACGGCATCACGGATGACATTTTCAAGGAACACCTTGAGGACACCTCTGGTTTCTTCGTAGATCAGACCAGAGATACGTTTGACACCACCTCTGCGAGCAAGACGACGGATGGCTGGCTTGGTGATACCTTGGATGTTATCACGCAACACCTTCCTGTGACGCTTGGCGCCTCCTTTGCCGAGTCCCTTACCACCCTTGCCTCGGCCAGACATATTGAATTTTTTTTCTTTGTTGATGAACGAGTGTTCGAAAAACGCCGTCTGCAGAGAAACTCGCTCCTTATATACGGTCCTGGGCTCGAGTTCGTTCAATATGGCGGACACCGCCCAACCAAAAGCGGTCGGCGAATGAGCCAGCCAATGAAAAAGCAGCTTGCCGTGTCGACTGGAATGTTGCTGGCTTGTCGGCTAACGGTGTCGTTTTCAAAGTCATTTTTTCACCTATTCTGCTATGCGACCCTTGGATAAAAAATAAAGAGTTTCATTGCCCACACGTGTAGGCATAGAAAAGATCCACGTTTGTCATGTTAAAATATGGTATTAGACGTTATTTTCACCGTTTTGTGCGAATAAAACTGAAATATTTCCCTACACCTAATTATGCGAGTACGAGCGAGCTCATTATGCGAGTACGAGAGAATCTCGAACGCTGATTGGTCGAGTACGAACGAAATAATATTCTCGTACTCCGCTCCGTACTCGCAGTGGTTTGTTTACATCGTGAAACGAATAGGTTAGTTAGGCTTCTAATAATTAAATAATCTATGGCGTGTAGTCGTTAAGAATAATTTCTGCTCTCCGATTAAGATCTAGATATCTAGCTCTAACCCTAAAGGGTTTTTCTTTTTTATATATTTTAAAAAGCAATGGATAGGGTGGTGGGTGGGTGGGTGAAAGAAAAATATAAAATTTATTCTCTCCTTTCTTCACATTTGAGATAAATAAAACAATATCAACAGCATGCATACACGAATTCAAATAGCAATGTGATGTGTGAGTTGAATTAAAGAGATAAATGAATAGAACCTATCTCCCGCATCCCCCAGAATAATACTAATAGATGTAGTAGTAGTAGTAGAGTGGCAGACATGGGCAGGGGGTGTAGTGGGTGGGTGGGTGGAAACTCGTGAGGTGGGGGACCTTCACTGCTAATCTGAACGTTGTCAGGTGGTCCTAAAAAGGACCTTGGTTGAGGACAGGGGGTGGTGGTTTGGGCTTAAAAGAAACCTCTTAAGCACGCTCACCACGGATACGTCTGGCTAGCTGGATGTCCTTGGGCATGATGGTGACACGCTTGGCGTGGATGGCGCACAGGTTGGTGTCTTCAAACAGACCGACGAGGTAAGCCTCGCTAGCCTCCTGCAGGGCCATGACAGCGGAGCTCTGGAAGCGAAGGTCAGTCTTGAAGTCCTGGGCGATTTCTCTGACCAGGCGCTGGAATGGCAGCTTGCGAATGAGCAGCTCAGTGCTCTTCTGGTAACGACGGATTTCTCTCAGGGCGACGGTTCCAGGCCTGTAACGATGGGGCTTCTTAACACCGCCGGTGGCTGGTGCTGACTTTCTGGCGGCTTTGGTGGCCAGCTGTTTACGTGGGGCTTTGCCTCCGGTGGATTTACGGGCGGTTTGTTTTGTTCTGGCCATGGCGGTATCTCAACTGGATGATAGTCAGTTTAAGAAATGTGGCAGCCCAGCGCTGCTGGTCCTTTTATAACCGTCCGCCAAACCCTTAGCGCAACGAAGCTCTCCCATTGGACGAGTACGAGTTTAACAACGCTGATTGGCCAGAAGCAGCCACACAACGTTGAGACAGCGTCGACATACCTAGCAGATTATTTTTAGATCGCTCGGTATCCAGCCGAGCGATCTATTAATAGCAGACAGGGCCGATAACACAAAATATTCTTCGTTCAAATGAAATCCTTGGTTGTGCCGCTTGTCATGGGTAACGGTGTGTTTGCTTCTGTCCTCTTCAATGAATTATGAATGTGTGTGAGTGATTAGAAAAGAACCCAACATAGACTGCATGAAACAATCTAGATCTAGACCTAGTCTATAGACCTATGTAGATATTCTGACCCAATTCTTACCCAATTCGCCCGCTCGATCGGCGGTAATAATAGTGTGTAAATAAATGAGGGGGAAGGATTGTAATCAAACATATTTGTTTTTAAAAACAAGAAGATATAAAATAAAAATGGTAGACTAGCGGTGGGTTAAAGAATAGAATTTTAAAATAACGACCACCCTTATTTCTTGTAGACAAGGGTTAAACGGAGCACATTTAAAGAAAAAAAGATTCTATTTACATTTGTATCTATGAGCGAATACCCCTAAAATATGTCCAGTTACTACTATTAATATGACCGCCCCCCTCCCTGTTCTGCTCGTGTAAACCAGTGTAAGTATTATACATCTATAATAATGATCTCATACTGCTAGTGAGTGACATATTGATGCGTTATTAATACAGTTTGAAACAAGTAGGGTAGGGTAGGGTTGGAAAACTCGATTTTTGTTCATTGACACACAACGAAAGCTAATTGGGTAAACTTTGGTTGTCCTGAAAAGGACAGTAGTAGGCTAGGTGGACAGTGGGCAGCAGGGTGACACTGTTTAGCTCTTGCCACCGGGTGTCTTCTGTGACTTCTTGGGCAGAAGCACGGCCTGGATGTTGGGGAGGACACCACCCTGGGCGATGGTGACACCCGACAAAAGTTTGTTCAACTCTTCGTCGTTACGGATGGCCAGCTGGAGGTGACGAGGAATGATTCTTGTCTTCTTGTTGTCTCTGGCAGCGTTGCCGGCCAACTCGAGCACTTCAGCGGCCAAATACTCGAGGACGGCGGCTAGGTAGACTGGGGCACCAGCACCGACACGCTCAGCATAGTTTCCTTTCCTCAACAGACGATGAATACGTCCGACTGGGAATTGAAGGCCTGCCCTGGAGGAGCGAGACTTGGACTTTCCCTTGACTTTACCGCCTTTACCACGTCCGGACATTGTGAGTTGGTTAGGAGCGAGAAGAGTATAGCGACACAGCGATTGCGGCTGTAGGCTATGAATGAAGACTTAACGGCGAGATCGGCCCTTTTATACGAAACGGCGAGGAAATCCGTTCGTCACCAAGCGAGCGTTCTGATTGGCTGCGTAGCGGCTTGGCGTTCGTACTCGTACTCGTACTCTCCAAATTTCCTCGCCGTTTCATATAAAAGGGCGGCCGGCGGTGGGTTCGCCTCATTTCTGTTCAAGCCGTTGAAAAGAAAACAACATGCCACCTAAAGTTTCTTCCAAGGGAGCCAAGAAGGCCGGTAAGGCTAAAGCCGTACGCACCGGTGACAAGAAAAAGAAGAGGAGGAGAAAGGAAAGCTACAGCATCTACATTTACAAAGTCTTGAAGCAGGTGCACCCTGACACTGGCATTTCCTCCAAGGCCATGTCCATCATGAACTCCTTCGTCAACGACATCTTTGAGCGCATTTCAGCTGAAGCCAGCCGTCTTGCCCACTACAACAAGCGCAGCACCATCACCTCCAGGGAGATCCAGACCGCTGTCCGTCTCCTCCTGCCCGGTGAGCTGGCCAAACACGCCGTCAGTGAAGGCACCAAGGCTGTCACCAAGTACACCACCAGCAAATAAACACAACAGCAAACAACCACCTGGCTTGCTTGTTGTGTGGCTCTACTACTCGGCCCTTTTCAGGGCCTCCACCCATTCCCAATTAGCTCGGTTTGGTTTACATTGAACGAGTTTTCCCTCCCTTATCCACCTACCCACCCACTCTGTGTAGCTGCCATGTTACAGTTGTTTTTTGTTTAGTCATTCTTTTCTTTAATAAGTAGAGATAGATATACATACATACATAGGCCTGCATAGTAATATGCCTATCCCAACAACTGCACACACTATTCTCTTAACACATTTCATGCTAATTCTATCCTTTAAACTAGACATAAAAAGGCCACATACTTATTACTGGGTGGCTCCTTTTTTTAAAAAACACTATTTCATTCTGCATCTCACACAGGGCATCAGCACACCTCTATGCATATCATTTATTGTGTGTTGTTTGGCATAGATCCAAGGGATGAATGGGATTTAATAGTTTTAATTCAGATTATAAGGCTGGCTGTTGTAATAGGAATTATTAGCCAACACTTTGATTCTTATCACCAGTGCTAACTGCCATTTTCATTACAATACATCCATTCTGGTGGGTTGGTTTTTTTCTGTCTTCATTATATATGTTGAACATAACTGTGTGAATGTGGCTTTTGGTGTTTTTATTATTTTTGTTTTTCTTTCATTAAAGCTACCATGTCAGATTGCTAAGGCATGCATCTGCCACCATTTGTTCACTGATTTATTTTTTTCCTACTACCATCATATCATATGATTCTTTTTGTTTTGTCTTTTGCTAGTCCTGGCTTGAAAATGAGTTGGTTACACTTCTGCACAACATACATTCTCTTTAACAAGACAAAACAACAATTAAATACTCTGAACTTTTTTTTTTATTATCATATATATACTTTTTTTTTTTTCAAATTACAGAAAATAAAAAATAACATGAGCTCAAGTACACAGCTTTCAAGAAGTTCATGGTTTTCTTTGCCAGCCCGCACAATGATTTCAGCACAGATTAAAATTTAAACAATCAAAAGGAGGTTGATCTCTTACCGGCTGACGAGAAAGTTTGCGCAGAAGCATCATTTCTTAAGTCCTTGGTCAGTTGGAGTTGTAAAATGATGAGGTTTTCTTAACATTTGCCCTGGGGCATACATTTATGGTCCTGGTACTAGTTCTATACTGACAAGGATTCTTTCAAAGCAACTTGAGCCCAAAGGGAAGTATTTATATGCCTGCAACATAGCTGTGATTAATAAAGAATGAATTTCAATGCAAAAAATAATAATTTGAATCCCTGCAAGCTCCTTTCACATAAACCAGAGAGAAAAAAATGTATGCCAGTCTATAACATATACAAAATAAATAAATAAGATTGAATATAAAGATTTTTTTTATTCCTCTCATTAGTTCAACCCTTCTCTTTTTATATAAACACCCAAGGCAGACACTTGAGTAAATTAATATCCTTCCATATATTATAGAAACATAAATAAATATGTGTAAAAAGTATTTCATATATGTATATTTTTTTTAATATATATAAATATATATATATATATATATAAATATATATATATATATATATATATATATATATATATATATATATATATATATATATATATATAATGTAAAAATATTGAATAGACGAATATTGTATATATGTCTATATATACGTATGTATATATATGCATGTTTTGTGTATATATATATATATATATATATATATATATATATATATATATATATATATATATATATATATATATATATTTACATGTGTGTCTAAATGTATATTCATTGAATATATATTTGAATGTATATTCAAATATATATATTTGAGTGTAGACGAAAGACGCTCAAGTAAAATAATATCCTTCAGAATATTATAATTATAAGTTTTTTTTTTCTACCCCAGCAAACAGAAGGATATATATATACACACATATATATAATTTATATTTACAAATATATATCATATAAGAATTAATATATATATTCATAATATATAAGGATATAATACAAATATATATATATATATATATATATATATGTATAAATAAATAAATTATATATATAGATATATTCATATATAATGTATTTATTATGTAAATATATATATATATGTATATATCAGTGTGTATATATAAAGGTATGTATATATGTTCCAATATATTTATTTGTTTGTTCGGATACATATATATCTGTTGTGTGTATTAAATTGCGCTCTTCTGTCAGTTTTTTCATTTGACGACAGTCGGTTAAGGTACTGGCCCCAGCCTAAAGATATTAGTAGAGCCTTCATAATGTGATGCCATGGGTTAGCAAAAAATAAATGAAGAAAAATCACATAGCAGGACAAATTGACATTTTACATGCTTTCAAACTTAAACTGAAATCAGAAAATGATGTGAAATTCATCTTGTGTATATAGAAAAATAAGCATTGTGCCAAAATCCTAATCATTGGTTTTAAAAATGACACCAGCTTAATTTAAAAACTGGAAATTGTTTTGCCCTGGCGGATGAGATACCGGTAGCCGACACAGGGTTTACAGGCTGATAAAAGAAAGCGGTATACTTAAAGACAAAAGAATACCCTGTGTTAAAGCGGAACCAGCTAAGATTAAAGCTTAAAGTAAAGGCCTGCCCTGTCGCAGAATGTTAAAGTGGCCGGTGAAAGATCCCCGCGCCAGGCTAAAAGCAAGCTGTACACTTATTACTTAACGAGAGCTTCTTCAGGTCTTGTCTGTAGGACAATTCAGTCACAATAACAGGCAGACCAGGCCAGCCCTGGATATAAGCTAATTCATTTTATGCGGTGCTTCGACAGTCAATGAATATGGAGCTGCGGTCAGACTTTCAAACAAACCGCCTGAGTATTTAAAATGGGAAACAATATTTATTAATATTATCACCAACTAGATCTAGATTATATAGGCTACAAGGAAACCCAGAACCAGACTGGAAAGAAGTAAATTTACTCCCACTAATGATGACTTCTCACTAATACTAATAATTAAAAAAATGTTTAAAAAAATTAATTGCTCAAACCTAATAATCATTACAATCAAGCATCAAGTCTGATAGCCAACATTGGACCTAAAATCTAGATCTATTAGTTTTTACTGAACTAAATCTTATGTTAGCTACTAATAATTACTAATGCATTCAATTATTAATACCTAGGCTACTCATTCCTACAGAATCTAGAAATTCTAGATCTAGACTCTAGAGAAATACTGGCGTCCCAGGCCAACCTAACCTTTTAAGCAACATCCTTAATTAGCATTTAATTTACCATGGATCGCCTGCCTTTTTTTTTTCACCGTGAAATTATTATTGTAATTTTTGAAACAGTATTTTGAATAGATCCACCCTCCTGTTTATATTATTTTAGTTAAGCTAGAGCGTTAGATCTAGAATTCTAGATCGACGCCTAGTTGCGTGTTTTAAAATAAAGCCAGAATATTAATAGACTGAAAATAAATGTGCCAGTTGTCGTGGGAAAAGGTTAAAAGAATAATTAATAAATGAAAAGCATTGAACTATTTCTCAAACATTAAATTAGTAGACTTGTAGGCGGCTAGATCTAGATCTATGTGATGAGTTGGATTAAAATTGAATGAATTCGTGCAGAATGTTTCGGAAGGAGTGAGTGAGCGGGAGACCCAAAAAAGTTAAAGTATCGCCTTTCCGATAGATCATTTCACATGAAAGCGATAGTTAAAGGACAGGTCGGATGCAGGGGGCACCTGGTTTTCTGATTTTAGTCAAGGAAAATGGGGAAAATGTATTTATTTTGTATTTTACAACGCGCGATGCTCGAAAATTAGTAGCTCAGGGAAGTCTACCGGTGGTTACCGCCTCAGGTTAAAAATAGCGACCAATGGCTGTAGAGGGAAAAAAAGGCACATAGTATTCGATATTAAAACAATGTTTCGCTTTTGTGGCGATTTAGGGCGTTTTTTATTATTGAAATAATATGAGGAAAGCAGTGAAATCATTATTGTAGCCAGAAAAGGACGAATAACTGCTGATTTCGTTTGAGTATATTTATAAGCCCCAATTTTCTCACACCGATGTCTACGGCCATACCACGTTGAAAATACCGGTTCTCGTCCGATCACCGCAGTCAAGCAACGTCGGGCGTGGTTAGTACTTAGATGGGTGACCGCTTGGGAACACCACGTGTTGTAGACTTTTTTTCATCTTTTGTCTTTTGTTTTTACCCCACTGGACACCTATTCTTACCACCTGTACTCTTTCCTAAGTTCACCACATACCTGTGAACACTTTTGTAATATCGAAATATTTTTTGTTTGTTTCTTTTGTGCCTTCACGGTAGGCTACCTCGACCCTCCCCACCCATGGAAACAAACCCCTTAAAAACCAAAGGAAAGATGACCACTCTGCCCAAATTAAATAAATAAACTAAGTAGGCTACAACCAAATAATTGTACAATCAAACCTAAGTAATAAGGAGGAAGAAGTAACTCAGTAAGTAAGGGGTAGGTATGGAAAACATTCGTGTAGGGGTTACAACCACTCGAGCTAATTCGGAAACGTATGGGTGGCCCTAATAAGGGCCGGATGGGTAGAACAAATGGGTGGTCCTGGGTTGAGTTTAACCGCCGAAGCCGTACAGGGTGCGACCTTGACGTTTCAGAGCATAGACGACATCCATAGCAGTGACGGTCTTCCTCTTGGCGTGCTCAGTGTAGGTGACGGCATCACGGATGACATTTTCAAGGAACACCTTGAGGACACCTCTGGTTTCTTCGTAGATCAGACCAGAGATACGTTTGACACCACCTCTGCGAGCAAGACGACGGATGGCTGGCTTGGTGATACCTTGGATGTTATCACGCAACACCTTCCTGTGACGCTTGGCGCCTCCTTTGCCGAGTCCCTTACCACCCTTGCCTCGGCCAGACATATTGAATTTTTTTTCTTTGTTGATGAACGAGTGTTCGAAAAACGCCGTCTGCAGAGAAACTCGCTCCTTATATACGGTCCTGGGCTCGAGTTCGTTCAATATGGCGGACACCGCCCAACCAAAAGCGGTCGGCGAATGAGCCAGCCAATGAAAAAGCAGCTTGCCGTGTCGACTGGAATGTTGCTGGCTTGTCGGCTAACGGTGTCGTTTTCAAAGTCATTTTTTCACCTATTCTGCTATGCGACCCTTGGATAAAAAATAAAGAGTTTCATTGCCCACACGTGTAGGCATAGAAAAGATCCACGTTTGTCATGTTAAAATATGGTATTAGACGTTATTTTCACCGTTTTGTGCGAATAAAACTGAAATATTTCCCTACACCTAATTATGCGAGTACGAGCGAGCTCATTATGCGAGTACGAGAGAATCTCGAACGCTGATTGGTCGAGTACGAACGAAATAATATTCTCGTACTCCGCTCCGTACTCGCAGTGGTTTGTTTACATCGTGAAACGAATAGGTTAGTTAGGCTTCTAATAATTAAATAATCTATGGCGTGTAGTCGTTAAGAATAATTTCTGCTCTCCGATTAAGATCTAGATATCTAGCTCTAACCCTAAAGGGTTTTTCTTTTTTATATATTTTAAAAAGCAATGGATAGGGTGGTGGGTGGGTGGGTGAAAGAAAAATATAAAATTTATTCTCTCCTTTCTTCACATTTGAGATAAATAAAACAATATCAACAGCATGCATACACGAATTCAAATAGCAATGTGATGTGTGAGTTGAATTAAAGAGATAAATGAATAGAACCTATCTCCCGCATCCCCCAGAATAATACTAATAGATGTAGTAGTAGTAGTAGAGTGGCAGACATGGGCAGGGGGTGTAGTGGGTGGGTGGGTGGAAACTCGTGAGGTGGGGGACCTTCACTGCTAATCTGAACGTTGTCAGGTGGTCCTAAAAAGGACCTTGGTTGAGGACAGGGGGTGGTGGTTTGGGCTTAAAAGAAACCTCTTAAGCACGCTCACCACGGATACGTCTGGCTAGCTGGATGTCCTTGGGCATGATGGTGACACGCTTGGCGTGGATGGCGCACAGGTTGGTGTCTTCAAACAGACCGACGAGGTAAGCCTCGCTAGCCTCCTGCAGGGCCATGACAGCGGAGCTCTGGAAGCGAAGGTCAGTCTTGAAGTCCTGGGCGATTTCTCTGACCAGGCGCTGGAATGGCAGCTTGCGAATGAGCAGCTCAGTGCTCTTCTGGTAACGACGGATTTCTCTCAGGGCGACGGTTCCAGGCCTGTAACGATGGGGCTTCTTAACACCGCCGGTGGCTGGTGCTGACTTTCTGGCGGCTTTGGTGGCCAGCTGTTTACGTGGGGCTTTGCCTCCGGTGGATTTACGGGCGGTTTGTTTTGTTCTGGCCATGGCGGTATCTCAACTGGATGATAGTCAGTTTAAGAAATGTGGCAGCCCAGCGCTGCTGGTCCTTTTATAACCGTCCGCCAAACCCTTAGCGCAACGAAGCTCTCCCATTGGACGAGTACGAGTTTAACAACGCTGATTGGCCAGAAGCAGCCACACAACGTTGAGACAGCGTCGACATACCTAGCAGATTATTTTTAGATCGCTCGGTATCCAGCCGAGCGATCTATTAATAGCAGACAGGGCCGATAACACAAAATATTCTTCGTTCAAATGAAATCCTTGGTTGTGCCGCTTGTCATGGGTAACGGTGTGTTTGCTTCTGTCCTCTTCAATGAATTATGAATGTGTGTGAGTGATTAGAAAAGAACCCAACATAGACTGCATGAAACAATCTAGATCTAGACCTAGTCTATAGACCTATGTAGATATTCTGACCCAATTCTTACCCAATTCGCCCGCTCGATCGGCGGTAATAATAGTGTGTAAATAAATGAGGGGGAAGGATTGTAATCAAACATATTTGTTTTTAAAAACAAGAAGATATAAAATAAAAATGGTAGACTAGCGGTGGGTTAAAGAATAGAATTTTAAAATAACGACCACCCTTATTTCTTGTAGACAAGGGTTAAACGGAGCACATTTAAAGAAAAAAAGATTCTATTTACATTTGTATCTATGAGCGAATACCCCTAAAATATGTCCAGTTACTACTATTAATATGACCGCCCCCCTCCCTGTTCTGCTCGTGTAAACCAGTGTAAGTATTATACATCTATAATAATGATCTCATACTGCTAGTGAGTGACATATTGATGCGTTATTAATACAGTTTGAAACAAGTAGGGTAGGGTAGGGTTGGAAAACTCGATTTT